>NC_056747.1:1300903375-1300935875 GCF_019279795.1 Protopterus annectens
CTCCAGCTAACTTCCCTGGGAATATTATTGATAATCAGTTAAAATTTCACCTTCAGGTAGAGAATGGAGTGACTCAGACCAATATAAAGCTAGGCAAACTTTACAAGGCTAAACCTTCTTAACTGATAGAGTCAGTTCATTCATTCATTCATTCATTCATTCATTCATTCATTCATTCATTCATTCATTTTTGTTCACCTGGGTAGTGGACTGATCCAGATGGATGTATTTTAACCATAGCCCAGGAAATTAAAACAACAGTAAACATATATGACAACAAAAAAAGTAATAAGAAAAGAGGAAACAGAATGAGTAAATCTTACAAACATGATCTAGAAGCTTATATTTATATCCAAATAACAATGTTTCACGGCATATGGTTTCCTATCAGTGCCTCTCATCATACTTTTGGCTCTATTTTCTCTCTGCTACTTCCAAAACTAGAATAGCCTTATACCCAAAAATCCTGAATGTGTCTCAGGACATTACAATGGTGTATACTGCTGCTTATCTGTGCACAGTCTGTTCAGGGTCACTTTCACCCAGCTATGCTTTACTCAAAAACTACTACATTCCAGCAACTGTCCTTCATTAATTAGTCCAAGCTACCTTTCGGAAATCATCTCATCAAAGTCTAACAGTGTCTGATAATCACATACCCCCCTTCCAACATTTTACAAATATGGAAACTCCAGGTGAACAATTGATACTTGGAAATTTTGGAATAAACTGCCATTCAATTTCTGCTTTACCGCAGGCAAGAAGATGTTCAAGACGTCCCATAAACAATGCATTTTAACAAACTGGACTACAGTTAAAAAGCTATCATCTTCTATCTGACAAACAACATGGCCTCAGAACCACTGTTAGTACAGCTACAACTTTACTGCCTGTGACTGATGCCATCAAGAATGGACCAATAACTGCCGGAGTATTGTGCACATGACTAGGGCATCTGAAACAGTAAATCAAATCCTCTTTACCACTAAATTGGACACATTTAACTTGGATTGAATAATATCAACTAGTTGCAGAGTTACCTGCAATCCTGGTGTTAGTATATATAGTAAGGGGGTGTGGGGGGCACTTAATTTGTTTTTCTGTTGTCTAGATTTGTTTTACATTATTTGGTAAAATCCAACTAGGTAGGGGGGCTACAGCCCCCACACCTCCCTAACTATATAGACCTAACACCAGGATCGCACTACAGTGGGGAAAAAGGACATATACATTTGACTTGCCTTACAGTACTACTTGTCAGTGAAATGAGTTTTAGGTGAAATGGGTTTTAGGTGAAATGAGTTTTAGGTGAAATGAACTTTAGGTGAAATGAACTTTAGGTGATTTGGTCTCAGTGAAATGGGTGTCAGTGAAGTGATACAAATCCGCTCTTCTCCCTATTCAATAACAACCTTACTGAAACCCTATCCAATCAAACCTCATTTTATATGCAGATGGCATCATCTTGTTAGAATCTAGCAAATGCCCAATGACTCTACAATCTCAGTTCATTGGTCATTTTCTCAACTTTGCAATTGAGCTGAAAAAAAACTTTTGATTAACCACAAAACAAAAATGTTATGATCTTTGCATCTCCACATAATATATTGCAACTTTGCAGCCTTACCATCACTAATAATTAAAGCAATATTATTCCACTCAGTCAGAATATTAATATTTAGGAGTTACCCTGGACTCCACATTCAGTTTCACTGCCCATACTGACATCACTAACAGAGCACCTTTACAGATAAGACTCTTTTATAGAATCTCACATTTGCTCTCACCCACTGCACAAATGGCCTTTGCCAAAATGGTCTTCTTCCTAAACTGGAACACAGTTTGCCCCTTCTTACCTTACATTCTGGCTACAGTACCCAACTACTACAGACTTAGGACAATAAATCTGCAGATATGTATTACTAGTAAGCACACAAATTCACCTTCAGAGTTTAAATTGTCTTCCTGTAACTCAAAGATCAACCTATCACCTTGGTGCTATTCTGTACAAAATGCGAAAGACAGGCTACTATCAAACAATGAAAACAATATCGCCCATTATGGAACATGTTTACTTACTAAGAAACTCACACAACAATGTTATCCTACTTACAGTTATTGGGGAATGTGCTTTCTCCAGACTACGTCACTTGTTACTGGAACAAAATGCAATCTGAAATTAGGGAACTAAATTGTCTGAGTTTAACAATACCCTGTATGAACATCTACATAATGAAGGCAGCTGTAAATGTGACAGAGATGATGGCTAGGCCACGTAGCTATGTAGCCACAGTCCCTTACTACTCATGTTCATAATTCTAGTCTAGGCCAACCTCAAGGACTGTTTCACTTTGCTGCAAGGTAATCTTAAAGTATTATGTAATGTAAATAACTTTTTAAACTTATCATTACATGAAACCATACCTATTCCTAGTTCTGTTCTTAGCCAAACCTCAAAAATCTATTTATGTTAACTATAATGTTAACAAGTTTCTTTTCTTAATATCTGGGCTTTAACATGTACTTAGACTATGGTCAATCACAAAATTGTCTGTTTTGTTTAATCACAGTTCAAGTGTTATACAAGCACAATGTTATCTGTGTACAATTACTTATGCAAATATTGCCCTTCGTTTATTTTTTGTTATAAAATGTCTGTAGTACTGCCTGTTTACCCAGCTAATGGAAAAAACGGTCTTCTGACCAGCTCACCTTCCCAACAAATGGCAAATAAATACATTTAAAGATTTATTAATCGATAAATTAATAAAATTTACAACTAGAATGATGATGTAGACAGGAAACTGTTTATTGCAAATCCTGTATTACATGTACCTTTCCCATTGATTTACTTTAGTCTGATAACAAGGTAACTGGTATTATTTTTAAGAATCAGTAGCTCACCTCACTGCGTGTTCATATAATATAGGACAATGAAGGGAGACTAAAATTACACATAGTAATGTACAATAAAACAAAATCAATGAAACACCACAGAGTGCTTAATAAAAGCAGTTCAACAGTGGAGTATAATAATAAATATTAAACTTCCAGATAAAAGTTCATATAGGTAACTATGAATTCATCAAATGGATTTACATCTAGCCTGAAGTTTCCAATGAATACAGTAGAGACTCGATTATCTGAACTAATTGGACCTAGGGTAGATCGGATAATCAAACTGTTCAGATAGTCAAACATATAAAAAAACTTCTAAAAGCTTGTTTTTTCTGGACACAGGAATACACTTTTCAACCATTCAGTAATTCCCGTGGACAATAAAGAATATTATTCACACCCGAGCTGGCTACAAGCTCAAAAAACATGCTCAAGCAATTACGTACAATGTTTACATATTCAAACTTCATGATTTTTCCTACCCGAAAACTTTGTGAGGCAGGTTCGGATAATTGACATTTCAGTTAATCAACATTGAGATAATTGACTCTCTACAGTATACATGTTTATTCTGAAAGCGGTGAAGTTGGCAAAGCCTCTAACCTTGATGGGAGGCAGGATCCACTGATATAGGTCTGAATTGCAAAAGGATTTCTCTCCAACCTAAACACTTTTGTTTTCATTAAGTTGCTCTATGCTGGTGTCAGTATCTCAACAGGGCACACATTCAGCTTTTATGCAACATGATCAGAAGACTGTGGGTTCTATTCCCTCCACAAGTATGTGGCTTCATTTTTTTCCGATACTGACATTGCAACGCAGCATATAATGGGTGTGACTCTTCTGTGTCGACCTTTCTTTGGATGAAATGACAAACTAAGGCCCTATCTGCCTGAGTTGTTGGCAGATCAGGTGAATATGAAACATCCCGTGGCACATATTGAAAATTTCCTATAGTCAGTAAAAATACCACCTTGGGTCTCCCTTGGAAAGAGTCCCAGTCAAAAAGTGTAAATAAACAAAATAAATTAATGACATAATGAACATGTATGAACATGAGGCAGAACACATAAGTACCATATAAATGACACCAAAGTGATGCTGTAAGAGAGGCTTCAGCAAAGCTACAAATAAGTAGTGCCTTGGTCCAATGAGTACATCTCTGCTTTTATCTGAAATTTTACCTTGTTGGTATGTTGAATACAATGATGTCATGTTAAAGCAAGACTGCTTACTGCACACTAGTGAAACACGACAGAGTTTCCTAGCAACGGTGCTTCTCCTAAAGAAATCATAGACACCCACAATTCTGTTTTACTCTCCTCAACACCCCCCACCCACCCCACACACACACACTTTCAGAAAGAGCTTTATTGAATGGTTTGCAAGCAGTGATGCATAGTTATTCAGTACAGACTAACTACATGATGCAGATATGTGATTAATTAATAAATAACGTGAATGCTAGTCATAACAGCCATTGCAAAACTGAAAATGCTGTAGGATCTGATGTTTTATTGACAAATGAATGCTTAATACAAAAATGCATGTGCTAAGTTTGTTGGGCCAATAAAGGTAACACATCATCTGCCACTAAATATCAATATGTAGAAAAATCTATCAGATATTCTTTATCAGGCGCAAGTATATATTAACAGACCGACACAGAAAATCATTACCAGGCACAGACCATTGCAATCTATCAAACGTGTTCAATGGTAGAGCCGTACTCTGAGATTCAACTACTTAGACATGCCTTCCCTTTCTCCTTGCGTTTGTTTTTATCTTTGTATCTCGTTTTACCTATGTCTGTTCCTTCTTAGATGTTTCCTATTGTGTCTAAATTGTCATTTAGCTCATGACTAATTAGATAAAATGCTGATATTTAAATAAGTTTGTTAAAGCCATTTAGTCAAAATTCAAAGCAGCTTATTTACACAGTTAGAGAACTACAGGCTGCTGTTTATGTTTCCAACTTACTGCAGGTTATTTAGAAAAAGATTATGTGACATACATTCACAGAATTCCTGAATGCTACCACTGTTGAATATGTTTTCTTTTCTTTGGCATTACAAAGATTTAGCAGCCCAAACTGATCCATTTTGACTACACTCCCACTGGCAACAACAGTGTCCTATGATGCTGTGCATCTAAAACTCAGCATGACATTTGACATGCCTCACAGAAGGCTGATAAGAAGTCCCCAAATGAAAAAGTGTGCAGGAAACTGTTTGACTTACTAGAGGTCAGGGCTAGCAGGAAAAGGTAAAAGGCAGTGGTATGCCATGGGGTTTGCTGAAAGGTCCACTTCTGTTTAGCAACAAAGATAAAGTTCTTCTATAAAAACATACTAGTAGCACATAGTAATGGATGGCAGCACCACACTTTGTGGGGTCTTACAAAAAAATGAAAAGATTCCACTCAAAATGCACCAAACTGTACCCATGAAAAATAATCACATATATTGTTATATAATACTAATTTTTTATATCTCTCTCTATATATATAGATACAGATATATACATATATAGATATATTTGTATCTCACATGGACAGCAAGTTAAAGTATTTATTTATTTTAGTTTGTTCACCAAGGTAGTACACTGATCACAATAGACGATTTGCAGACACAGCTCAGGTGAAGTACTCTTCCTGAAGGTACAACATGAGGTAATCCTGTTAACTCATCCTATCACACTTTAAATAAGGGTCTATATTAGAACACCGAACATTCAAAATGTCGACTGTTCTAATATCGAACCCTAGCAATTGAAAAAAAAAACATTGAACATTCGGAACAGCAAATTTTTTCCTAGGGAAAAAAATTGCTGTTCCAAAACACATACACACAACACAAGCACACCAAACAAACAGCAACCCACACACATACACCTAAACTCTAACACCTAACCCTACACTAAACTATACAAACACCACTAACTATCCACTTACCTTAACCCAAACCCTAACCCCAAGGTCCGTCACTATCGCACAGTCACCTCACCCGCACCCTAACCCTAACTCACCTAACCCGCCCTAACCCACACATCCACACAATCGCACACTTACCTGAACCCGACCCGTAACTTTCCACCAGAGCGCTGAAAATACTGAAGCAACAGAAATGGACAACCAAATTCTTTCCCTAGGAAAGAATTCAGTTTCTTGTTACTTCGATATTTTCAGCGTTCGCTGAAAACGGGTCGATATTAGAACACCTGACATTTCAGATGTTCGGTGTTCTAATATAGACCCTTTAAATAATTATTATTTCCATCACAAATTAACATTTGCTAACACTTAAATAAAATTTTATCAGAGGAGGTCAGAAAGCTGTGCTAAAGAGTATATTTATCTATTTTAGAACTATGCTTGATATGTTTCTCACTTGATACGATTTAGTAATTCTTCTCACACTTCAAATAACTGTTACATGTACATTCCAAAAGCAGCACTTATTAACACTTCAATATGTCTGGGAGCATATTTTATGGAAATACAAAAACTTAGTTACCAGTTTGGAAAACACTGAAGGCTTTCCGCACAACATTTTGGGTACACACTAGCAGATTACCAAGGGGTTCTTAATATGTAGGGGTTTCTGTAACTATAGCTGATCATAGAACAGTCCAACTCTATCTCAACTCAACTTTTTATTGACTATTGAGCAAAGGTGTGTCATCTGTCAGAGGAAATCATTAGTGCCTCCAAGTGTGAAGATGTGGCTGGATAGAGTTTGATTGAAGACTGATAATCTAATATAGCAATAACCCACGCCTGGGTGTGGGTAATGCTGGATTTACCCACGGTTGGTGTGGTTTGGTCACGAGGGCGAAGCCCTCGTGACCAAACAAAGCCAACCATGGGTAAATCCAGCATTACCCACACCCAGAAGTGGGTTATTGTTATTATACAATGACATTATTTAAGAAAAAAAAGAATTCATTTTCTTAAATAATGGCACTGTATAATGCCTCCTTGCTGCCCTTCTGCAGCTGTCTGGTATTCTGCGGCAGTTCTGATGTACTGCGCATGCGTATGCCTACACAGTATATCAGAGCTGTGGGCAAAAGCAATGGAGAAAGCAAGATCTCCGTTGCTTTTTACAAACTGTTTTGCTATGTTAAATGGGTTTAACATAGCGAGACAGTTTAAAAAAAGCAACAGAGCCGTTGCTTTTTTTAAAGCTGTCTTGCTATGTTAAGCCCATTTAACATAGTGAAGCAATTTGTAAAAAGCAACGGAGAAAGCAAGATCTCCATTGCTTTTTACAAACTGTCTCGCTATGTTAAACAAGTTTAACATAGCGAGACAGTGTGAAGCAACGGAGATCTTGCGTTCTCCATTGCTGTAAAAAAAAAAAAAGAGTTATAGTAATGGAAAAAGTCCGGGCAACTTGAATTTATTTTTGAATATTAATGGGGGGTCGTTGTATAATAGATTATTTAGTATTCTTAAACATGTACTCAGTCACCAAAATGTCTATAGATGTTGGTCTGAATGGAGTGTCATTTAGTGGGTTCTCCTCTACAGATAGTAAAGCCCTTAAGATACACGTAGGTCTCAGTTTGCAGAGTTTTCTGAAATATGAGCAGCTTTATTAAGCCAGATCAAGTCGACAACCATAGATTACAGGTAGGTCAGAAGGATGATGCAGGGGTGCTTTTCTTCCATAAGGTCTCTTCTTTATTCTATACTAACATGTAAAATTCTAGTCCGAAGTGCTACTCATGAGTTTAAGTGATATTATGGTTAGCCCTTATAATGGTCGCCAATTAAGTCTACCTCAGTGAATGAACTTTTATATTTATAAAATGTATAGGGTCTGCTATATGATTTTCATACCAAATGTGTACAGCTTCATTATATTTTTAAATAATATTATCCATGCAAATTGTTCACTTAATGATGAATATGCTTGATACACTAAGTGGGAAAATTAAATATATATTACTCATTGCTTTAAGGACCATTAAAAGGATTGAAAATGATTCTAGTTTGCAATTATACTTCAAGAAATTTCTAGTAATTAGGACTGGAAACAAGAATGCGAAAAATATAGGATTTACCTTGATTAAAAAGGATCTAAAAATGGTTCTACTACAAGTGCTTGAGTCCCAAGTGCTTGAAGATGGCTGTCTTGAAGCCAGGGACTCAAGCATCTTGTAGCATGTATTGGCTGCAACTTGTGCTCAAACTCAAATATGAGTACAGGCAAGGAGCTACCACACCTTAACCAAAAACATTATTCAAGTTTGAGTGAAGAAAGTGTGGCGTCTATAAGAGGGAGTGGTTGGGGGTAAGAGTGTAAATTAGGTCAGTGATTGCGAAGCGGACTTACATTTAGAGAATGGGAGTTTTAGGATTAGTGGTTGGAAGAGAGATTTTAGGGTTAGGGAGTGAGAGGGGAGTTTAGATTTAGAGAATGATCGGGGAATTTAAGTTTAGGGAGGAGTGATTAGAGTGTTAGGTTTAAGGAGCAACTTGGGACTTCAGTGTTACAAAGGGGTAGTAGAGGTTTAGGCTTAGGGAGGGATCAGGGATTAAAGGTTTAATAAGGGGGAGTTGAGTTTTAAGGTTAGGGAGTGAGGTAGTTTATTTGGCACTGTTAAACATGTCCTGGATTATGATGGTTGTTGTATATGAGAAATGAGTTTGTCAGGGACACTTCTTATAACTAAATATGTTGAAGCAAGGCAGAAGAAAAGAATGATGGAAAGGAATATGGAAGAATATATGAGATAATAATATATAATAATATATGAGATAATAATATATAATAATATATGAGATAATAATATAGCAATAACCCACGCCTGGGTGTGTAATGGATTTACCCAGTTATGGTTTGGTCCCGAGGGCAAAGCCCGAGGGACCAAACAAAGACAACCATGGGTAAATCCAGCATTACCCACCCAGAAGGGTTATTGTTATTATACAATGACATTATTTAAGAAAAGAAATAATTATTTTTCTAAATAATGGCATTGTATAATGCCTCTTTGCTGCCCTTCCGCAGCTGTCTGGTGTTCAGGGTAGTTCTGATGTACTGCGATGCCTCACGCAGTACATCAGAGCTGTGGGCAAAAGCAATGGAGAACGCATAAGATCTCCGTTGCTTTTACTGTCTCGCTATGTTAAATGGGTTTAACATAGCGAGACAGCTTTAAAATAAGCAACGGAGATCTCCATTGCTTATTTTAAAGTTGTCTATATGTTAAACCCATTTAACATAGCGAGACAGGTTTAAAGCAACGGAGATCGCAAGATCTCCGTTGCTACTGTGTCGCTATGTTAAAGGAGTTTAACATAGCGAGACATTTAAAAAGCAATGGAGATCTCCGTTGCTTTTTAAATCTGTATCGCTATGTTAAACTCTTTAACATAGCGATTAGTAGTTTATACTAACGGAAAAAGTCCGGGACGGACCTTTTCCGCTAGTATATTGAGGATTTAACGGGCACGCTGGTTGGGCTGGCCAATCAGCGTGCACGTTTTAGAGTAGGCATTGTATAATATATAATAATATATGAGATAATAATATATAATAATATATGAGATAATAATATATAATAATATATGAGATAATAATATATAATAATATATGAGATAATAATATATAATAGTATATGAGATAATAATATATAATAATATATGAGATAATGCTCATTATGAATTCAGGAAAAAATGCTGAAAAAAATGAAAGAGTAGCATCAGAGGATGGAAGATTTTTATTGGACTGATCGTTGGGAAAACTAAGGAGAATATAATATGAAGGATAAAACACTTAGGTGAAGTCATCTTTTCATGAATATAGTTCACGTACAAAGAATTTTTGAATAATATGAAATGGAATTGAATGATACCCTGACCAGTATCAGTTCTGGTTGTGGAAAATATGAGGGACTTGAATGTATTGTAATGTATGCATTTATTTGTGTATTATTTTGAACTGCCTGCATATATCTGTGATATAGAATTGTAAATAACTGTGTGCAAATAAGAAAATAAAGGCAGGTTTAAAGTGCAGATGCTCACTCCCAAATATATCTGGGAATTCAGAGGTTTTGTGATTTGGCATTTGAATCATTCCAGCTATTGGACATGTTTGTTATGCTACTATACAATAGAAAAGACTGATTTCTGTTTATAAACGTTCACACACACAAAAAAAAAAACTTCAAGAAGATGAAGGTGGAAATTAAGGATTTTTTTTTCAGGGTGCTGTGTCAGATACTAAAGATACCAGACAAGAATGCTAGTGAACTAAAAGACACACAAACGAACTGAAAGCAACAGCTCCTGAGGTAAAAACAGTTTGGTCGAACGGAAACAAACGCTCTAATGTACAGTGATATATCCACAGACTGCAAATCGACATGAAAGCAGCTTTAAAGAAAGAACAATTTATTTACCAAACATGAAGTTAAGCACTTTTCGTCCCACAAGTAGTGGGACTTCTTCAGACAACCAGAACATTAAAATAACAAGGTTAAAAACCTATTTTGGTGCCAAAATACAAACATCGTTGCTAAGTAACTAGTAACCATGGTGCAGTAATTAAAAACAATTTAAAAACAAATAATGAAATTTGATAATTTGCTTCCTTTGTTTAAATATAATATGTGACATATATAACATGCGCAAAGCTCACAATAGTACAAAGTGTTAACAATAACCAAATCGGTTATGTTACATTTACTATATAGTTGAACAATGTAATAATATAAAGTGCTTTGCACAAGTGTAACATTACGATCTTTCATCTAGAACACTAGAAATCACCTGATGGTTCAAGTAAGTCGAACCGTGACTAGTTGTGTGATAAATGACTCACAAAAAATCCAATGTTACTGTCCGCCGAGGATACGTAAGATATATATATATATATATATATATATATATATATATATATATATATATATATATATATATATATATACTATCAGACCACTGCAATACATTGTTAAATGTCAATATGAAATCCTATCACAAAGATAACATTGCGGTCTTGCTCAAAGGCAAGGCTCGCTAAGGATCGCCCAACTACTCGAATACATAAATACAATGTGTGCAGATAAAGTATCAAAATAATAACAACAATATTAACATAAAGACTTGTTTGTAAAAAGATCTTCACTAAAGGTCGACTATTGTTCAAACAAATTGAAAATATTGTTTGTTAATCAAAACCGAATGTAACATATATCTGCACATAGAAATTTATTATGTTTATTATGGTGTTTCATTGAGTATTTACTAATGAATAAATACTATTAGTACTGTTAATGGTTGTTCACACATGCAAGTGAAGGTTACCAAACAATATACTGAATAATGTACGATAGTAGAAAGGTACTATACTACTTAATTCCACACTCATACATAATGTGTATACTGTAATTAAAAAATATATGTAAAAAATGTATGTAAAAAATGTATAAACAATTATATAAAAGGTATCAACGAAAATTTTTTTAACTGTAATAAATGTGTTGTGATGTATTGTACTGAAGACAAAGTATAGTACCTAAATGTCAATAAATATAAGTCAATAAATTTGTTTATTTAATGACGCAAGCTCCTCAATTTCAAAATAGGATGAAGGGAACAAACTTCGTTCAATCCGGGAGGTGCGCTGGCAAAATAGCGTATCTGCCAATACAATTCTAAGACTTCTAATAACACTTGATTAGGTCCATCACGACTTTCTGATATGATCATATCAACTGCTCTAAACAGAAATGTGTGATTAATATTTTCAGCGACATGCTGATCCCATTGAACAAAGTTTGAACAAAGTTTGTTCCCTTCATCCTATTTTGAAATTGAGGAGCTTGCATCATAGGTTCATAGGTTCATAGGTTCATACTAGGCTATCTGCCCTAGGGCATTTATAAGCCTAGCCAGAGTGTGTTTGGCTTTCGCCACCCATTTTAAATTAATTTTGCTATGCCCTTTTTCGAGGTTAGTATACTGTGCCTCTGTCTAACAGTGACACAGAAGTGATACCCGGGGTAAACCTACGATCTCCCATCCACTCATCAAGATTCCTCTTGAAGAGAGTCAATGAGGGACTCTGCCTAACCTGGACTGGGATTTTATTCCAGAGCAAAGGGAGCCTCTGGGTTATGAATCTGTCTCTCCAGCATGTCCTATTTATTTCAGTGCTGAGGTTCAAGTCTCTCGAGCGCGTAGCTCGATGGGATTTGGATTTTCTGAGGTGCAGCATGCCCATTAATTCCGGGTTGGACATGGCTTTATACATCAGGCACAGATCGCCTCTGAGCAGGCTGTATGCTCCTGAGTAGAGCTGGAGTTTCTTTAACCGGGCAGCATATGGCATCTGTTTGAGCCCTTTGATCCTCTTGATGAGGTACTTTTGGGATCTTTCCAGTTGCTGCATGTGTCTGGTAAGGTACATCCTAAAAGGGGCATTGTACTCAATTATGGGCCTGATGAGGGATGAGTAAAGAGACACGATGACCTCCCCTGATCTAGATGTGAATCCCTTCATGATTAGGTGGGCTATATAAAATGTTTTTCTAACCACTTTGGCCACGTGGTTGTCAAATGAGAGATTGCTATCAACTTGGGTCCCCAGGTCCCTAATTACTTCTTCCGTACTTAATGGATTACCACCTATGTGGTAATTTGTGGACACTTTGTTTTTGCCAAAAGGGATGACTATACACTTTTTGGCGTTTAGCTTGAGGCCATGGCTCTGGCACCAGTTATCTGTTTCTATGAGGCCCTTTTGGAGGATGCTTGTGTCAGTTGGAGAGTCGATTATGGCGCCCAGTTTGCAGTCATCTGCGAACTTGGTCAACCACAGTCCTTCCTTGTTGGCCTGTACCTCTGAGAAATATATACCGAACAAGAGAGGTCCCAGGACTGAGCCTTGTGGGACGCCACTTGTAACTGGTTTGGAGTCTGACATGGCTCCAGCAATTCTAACCATGTGGGTTCTGTCCTTGAGCCAGTTTGCAACCCATCTAGTGACATAGGGGTTTATATTTAAGCTGGTGAGCTTATCTATAATGCCCGAGTGGGGTATTGTATCGAAGGCTTTTGCGAGGTCCAGGTAGCCTGTGTGGACCACCTTCCCCTTGTCAATGGCCTTGGTGACTGTTTCAAAGAAATCGACCAGGTTTAAGAGGCAGGATCTGCCCTTAACAAAGCTGAACTGGGTAGGATCCAGTGTCTGTAGGTCCCCAGTATCTTTATTTATGAGGTCCATGATGATCCTTTCCATAGCTTTGCAGACCAAGCTAGTCAGGCTTATGGGGCGATAGTTTCCAGGATCCATTGAGGCACCACCTTTGTGGAGAGGGACCACTGTTGCTGTAAGCCACTCTTTGGGTACATATCCTGTAGTAAGGCTGAGATTAAACAGTAGTTTTATGTTTGGGTTTAGCTCTTCTTGGAGTTCATGTAGGACGCAGCCCGGGACACCATCTGGTCCCATTGATGCTGTGTTTTTTGCTTTGGAGAGGGCGGCTCTTACCTGAGCATCTGAGATGTTAGTGGGGCAGCACTCTGCTGGGATAGATATTTGCCCTTTTGGTGGGGAGTGGGGGGGGGGGGGAGACGTTTGCACTGAACCTGTCAGCTAGGATGTTGGCAATGTCTGTGGGTTCAGTGTATTTGTTGCCATTTTGGACTAATTCTGAGCATATCTGGGAATTCCCACCCAGGTTCCTAACATAACTAAAGAAAGCCTTGTGATTATCCTTAGTGTCCTGTGCAATTTTTCTCTCTAAGCTGGCCTTAGATGATTTTATGAGTGCCCGTAGTTTTTTTGCTAATACTGATCAGAGATGCCTTCCCTTTTTGGGATTTTGCTCTATCATGTAGTAGCTTCCTCCTTCTATTGTATAGTTTGTTTATGGCTGGGGTCTACCAGACAGGACGTCTGCCATTGGAGGATTGGGTCTTGGTTTTATTTGGGATTGCATGATCCATGCATTCCTGAAGGTGTTCATAGAATGCATTTATAAAGGATTCTGCGGTCTGGGCCGTATTTTCCACAGGCCCAGGGGCTTTGAAGGATTCCACCTCGGTTTTGAGGAGTGTGAACTTTGCTTTAGAGAAGTTTTTCACTGTGGTTTTCTGGGCAGGGGGTGGGGTCGGGATGTGAATATCCAGTGAGATTAGTTTATGGTCTGATCTTACCAGTGAGGGATACACTTCTGGTCTGGAGCATAGAGTCCCCATGTTGGTGATGATCAGGTCCAGTATGTTTTCCCCTCTTGTGGGAGTGGTAACAAGTTGTTCCATAGCATCTGAGTTTATAAATTCTAGGAACCTTTGGGCTAGGGTGTTGGAGCTAGAGTAATGCTCCCAGTCTATGTTTGGGTAGTTGAAGTCGCCCAATATAATGGTGTTTGGAGAGACCTTCATATTTTCCAATGTTCTCAGGAAGGCCGAGTGAGGTTCCTGGGTTTGGGAGGGTGGTCTGTAGCAGGCTATAAACTGGAAGGCAGTTTTACCCACTGTTAGTTGCACATGGATAGTCTCTGATGTTTTGTGCTGTGCCACCAACCTGGAGGTGTGGGTATCTTTGACGAATATTGATACTCCCCCTCCTTTTGTGGTTCGGTCCAAGTTTTGGGGCCGAAAAGCATGGGATGAGTTATAACCTGGTAGTGCTGGGGTGCTCTCGGAAGCATTGAACCAGGTTTCTGTTACTGCACAGATATCGATGTTCTCTATGCTAAGGAGAGTTTCGAAAAGTGCATCTTGAGGTTTAGACTTCTGGCGTTGAGTAGCATTACTCTTAGTTTCTTATCCCTTGTGATACCTATGGAGGTGGGTTTGTCTTTTGAGCCTTGCCTAAAAAAGGCACTATGGGGGTAGCAAGAGCCTTTGCCAATATCCGAAAGCCCAGGGGTGACAGGTTGAAAGCCGTCCCTAGCGAAGCATTGTGGCTTGTCGAGCATGTCATCCCAGGCTGACAAGCATTGGATCCCCTTTGAATGACACCAATACTTAAGCCAGTTGTTGAAATTGATCATCTTGTCTTCATATTGTGGCATCATTCTTGGTGAGGGTAAGATGCTACTCAAGGTCAGGGTCATACAGGCCTGGGCTACATGCTCAGAGAGCTCCTCTATGTCTCTTTTCATGTAGTCCAGGGAGGTACATCTCAGGTCATTCACACCAGCATGGACAATGACTGAGTCATATTTGTACTTGCCCTGGAGTGACCTGAGTGCTTGTGTTATGTGGTGGATCCTAGCACCCAACAGGCAGCTCACCGTGACCTTCTCCTTGTTCAGCCTGGTGAGTGGAATGTCAGTGTGCCTGACGATAGAGTCACCTATTACAAGTGTATCAGGTGTGTTGTTTAGCCTTAAGGGCTGTGACTGTTCGGCACACTGGCTTTGTGAGCTATGTGTTGCACGTGTTTTGTTTTGGGGTAGCGGTTGCTTGGGTGCCTGCTTTGGAGGTCTCTGCTGCTTAGGCAGATTTTTATTTAGAGCCTCCGAGTATGTTTTTGTGTGTTTATGTGTTTGGTTTGCTGTTATGGTAGGTCTATGTGAGAATGGAATTGTAGTGAGTGTGGTTTCCTTCTCCTCCTGACTGGTTATGCCAGTACTGAGTTGAGAGAGCTTAGCCTCCAGTTTGGCTATATGGTTGCATCTCTCACATGTGTTGGAACTTGTTGGGAGGAGGAGAGGGCTGTCTGTGTACATGAGGCAGTTGTAACATTGCCTCAAGATTCCCAGATTCACCAGCTGGACAGGAGAGGAGATTGACAACTGAATTTTGGACATGCTAGAATAGTATTGGGAATTCCTTTGTAAGTGAAAAAAAGGGCCAATGGGGAACAAGGTACTCAAGGGGAGTTTATGAGGGTGTAGTGCTTTTAATTTTTTAGTGCTGACTTATATAATTGCTTTAGTGAGCAAGTGCCAGGTAACTTAAATGCAATGTGTTACAGGTAACTTAAATGCAAAAATGACAAACAGTAACTTTCTTTCAAGTGAAACAAGGAAATAAGTACAGTAAGCAATGCAGATATCACTAGGGATCCACAGAAGCTGAAAAGCCGCGTTTTAGGTGGAATTAGCGTTTCAGGGAAATAACAAGCAAACAACAACAAGCATACAAACAAAGCTAGATTCAGCAGGCCTGGATCTAGTCTATGCTACAGCAAACAAGGTGTACCAATTTCAGTAAGAAACAGTTCAAATATGCAGGCACTATAAGCCTTTAACCAGAAATTCCCAGCTCAGAAGGGCAGAGTCCAGCCTCTCCTCCCACAAGAGTGCAGACCACAAACCTTCTTAATGTAAAATAACTGGCCTGAAGCCCAAGTGCTTAAACCAGAACTAATACACTTTTAGAATAACAGACACTGAGCCCTCAATCAGCAGTTCTCAACTTAGAAGGATGTAAGCTACCTGTCCTGCCACCACAGTGCAGGCCACAAACCTTCCTAATGTAAAACAACTGGTCTGAAGCCCAAGTGCTTAATCCAAAAGACTTAGAATGATAGCTACACTTTAATCAAGTTACTACCAAGCAGTTATAAATACATTTGAATACTTTAAAGAATGCCTGGATTAGTCCTCAAGTTATACAAACAAAGCTAGATTCAGCAGGCCTGGATCTAGTCTATGCTACAGCAAACAAGGTGAACCAATTTCAGTAAGAAGCAGTTCAAATATGCAGGCACTATAAGCCTTTAACCATAAATTCCCAGCTCAGAAGGGCAGAGTCCAGCCTCTCCTCCCACAAGAGTGCAGACCACGGACCCTCTTAATGTAAAATAACTGGCCTGAAGCCCAAGTGCTTAAACCAGAATTAATACACTTTTAGAATAACAGACACTGAGCCCTCAATCAGCAGTTCCCAACTTAGAAGGATGTAATTGTGTAATGCATCGTTAAATAAACAAATTTATTGACTTATATTTACTGACATTTAGGTACTATACTTTGTCTTCAGTACAATATATCACAACACATTTATTACAGTTAAAGAATTTTTCGTTGATACCTTTTATATAATTTTTTACATACATTTTTTACATATATTTTTTAATTACAGTATATACATCATGTATGAGTGTGGAATTAAGACGTATAGTACCTTTCTACTATCGTACATTATTCAGTATATTGCTTGGTAACCTTCACTTGCGTGTGTGAACAACCATCAACAGTACTAATAGTATTTATTCATTAATACATACTCAATGAAACACCATAATAAACATAATAAATTTCTATGTGCAGATATATGTTACATTCGGTTTTGTTTAACAAACAATATTTTCAATTTGTTTGAACAATAGTCGACCTTTAGTGAAGATCTTTTTACAAACAAGTCTGTATGTTAATATTGTTGTTATTATTTTGATACTTTATCTGCACACATTGTATTTATGTATTCGAGTGGTTGGGCGATCCTTAGCGAGCCTTGCCTTTGAGCAAGACCGCAATGTTATCTTTGTGATAGGATTTCATATTGACATTTAACAATGTATTGCAGTGGTCTGATAGTATATATATATTACGTATCCTCGGCGGACAGTAACATTGGATTTTATTTGTGAGTCATTTATCACACAACTAGTCACGGTTCGACTTACTTGAACCATCAGGTGATTTCTAGTGTTCTAGATGAAAGATCGTAATGTTACACTTGTGCAAAGCACTTTATATTATTACATTGTTCAACTATATAGTAAATGTAACATAACCGATTTGGTTATTATTAACACTTTGTACTATTGTGAGCTTTGTGCATGTTACATATGTCACATATTATATTTAAACAAAGGAAGCAAATTATCAAATTTCATTATTTGTTTTTAAATTGTTTTTAATTACTGCACCATGGTTACTAGTTACTTAGCAACGGCGTTTGTATTTTGGCACCAAAATAGGTTTTTAACCTTGTTATTTTAATGTTCTGGTTGTCTGAAGAAGTCCCACTACTTGTGGGACGAAAAGCACTTAACTTCATGTTTGGTAAATAAATTGTTCTTTCTTTAAAGCTGCTTTCATGTCGATTTGCAGTCTGTGGATATATCACTGTACATTAGAGCGTTTCTTTCAGTTTGACCAAACTGTTTATACATCAGAAGCCATTGCTTTCAGTTCGTTTGTGTGTCTTTCAGATACTAAAGAAATAAGAAGTATGAAAGAATTTTATAGAAAGGAGTTTGGGAACTGTGGATAAGATTACATTACATGTGGTAGAAAATAAACTACCATAGATACCTCATGTTATATTAAGAGGCACAGTGTATATATATATATATATATATATATATATATATATATATATATATATATATATATATATATAGGACAACCAGAATGTTCTGTGTTTGTGACAGTGAAGCTCATTTGATAAATGATTGTGACAAAGGGTAAAATTGTCAAAAGGAATGCTCAAAATATTCATAAGATTGCCATCTGTGCTTCAGTTGTAGTGAAGGGTGGAACAGGA
This sequence comes from Protopterus annectens, assembly GCF_019279795.1. Lineage (NCBI taxonomy): Eukaryota > Metazoa > Chordata > Ceratodontiformes > Protopteridae > Protopterus > Protopterus annectens. Next base: position 1,300,921,742 of record NC_056747.1, read on the forward strand.
AAGAATACTAAATATGAAAAAATGATACAAAAGAAAAAGAAAATCTATTATAAAGTGAATAAATATCTGAAGAAGATGAAACTATATGTACATGAGAAGAATTAGAGTGAGTAAATGAATGTGGTGGGACTGTAAATACAGTAGTGATGACACAGAAAGTTGATATGATTTTTATACAAAATATATTTCACTGTTTAAGAATTGGGGTGATAAATATCTTGAAATTTTACAGAACTTTGTAATCGATAGAGAGAACAATAGAAAAAGAAACATAAGCTAAGCTAAGAAACATACAAAGAATGGAAAAGGTAACTTTTCCATATTATCGATCAATGTGACCAGAACAAGAAGTGACGTAAGAAGGCCTGTGATTTACGAATAGTGCAGAACCGTCAGACTTGATATTATCTGTTTAGTGCATGTGAGATTTTTAAATGAACAAATAAAGTTTCAATTTCAGACGCTATGAAGTAGGGAAATAGTTTCAGGAAAGAAGAAAATTCAGGACTGGCGTTATTAATAATGAAATAAATATATTAGTTATGAGGTAGGGTTAGATGAAGGATAGTAAGGTTGATTGCTAGCTATAATTATACATATATAAACCAAATATGTTTTTTGAGTTAGTTAAAAGATATATTTTGCCAAACATGGATATCGTCATAGTAGGGGATTTTAACAGTGATGTGACAGCAAGGAAAAATAAAGCTTAAAGTGATGTGATGAGGTAAAAGACTTCATAGATAATGCACATTTAAAGAAGAGGGAAGAGAGAGTGCATGCATATGAGAAGGAAAGTCTGAAGACGCAAATACATTTATTTCTGTATTTGAAAGAGAGGGACAAGGGGGGCAGAAAGGGGAAAAAGCAGCTGTATTTTTTTTTCAAATTATGCAACAATTTGGGTGGACTTTGGGGAGAAATATAAAACCAGTTAAGGGTATTAAAAGATATACACAGGTATGTAATATATATAGAAAGAATTAGATAAAATTCTCTGCATTAGGGCCAAAAGTCTGGGAAATTATCCAACCCCCCCCAAAAAAAAAGTTAGCTCATCTTACCCTAAATTCAGGACTCAGTTAAAAGGCCATCTCCACAGACTAAACAAATGTCACTGTCTCGTATCCAATTTATAATTCCACAATCGCCTTTTCTCCTTTCAGCTACACTCAGAGCCTCACTCATGCCATTTACTCTCCTTCATCAAATATATTGTGATTACTCGCATAAACTACAGTTAAACCTATCTTCCCTGTACAACCACACTCAAATGTAAAATTGTTCTCTTCACTTCACCTTACCTACCACATAACATACATGAAATCTAGCATTCCACCTTCTAACTGACAAAACTAACTCAGATTTAACCAGAAAAACAAGCCTCCCTGGTGGACCCCTGGCATAATTAGACTATACAAGAGAAGGAAGAAGTGGGAGCGAGTGTATCAGAGAACAAAATGCATCATTAATCTCAACAGGCAAATCAGGAAACTAGTCTATTCTCAAAAGCTAAATATGAGACTAAAATATCCTCCCAAGCAAAGGATAACCACAAAGAAGTTTTTAGTTATGTCTGAAATCTTAAGGGAAATATTCAAAAATGTGCTGTGTTAGCTGTAGATGGCACTACTTATACCCAACCAGAAGAAACAGCAAACCTGCTGACCGATAAATTCAGCTCAGATTTCACCCCCTCATCACCTCCAGTCACTCCCCATAAAATACCCCCTACCATTCCATTGCCTGTTATCACAAAAGAACAGGTCATCATTGTACTCTCTAAAGCTAGAAAAACAGCATCAATTGCACCTGATGGAATTCCAGGGTGCCTATTAAATATCCTGAAACATAACCTAGCCAACCCACTCAAGTCTCTATTTAACCACAGTCTCCAGCCAGGCGTTGTCCCAGTAGAGTGGAAGACAACGGTCATCCCTCTGTACAAGAGGGGATCATCAAAGGACCCAAGAAACTACTGACCCATATGTCTGACTAGCCTCATATACAAAGCTATGGAAAGGATAATCATGGACCTGATTAACAATGACATAGGAAATCTGCAGACTCTAGACCCAACCAGTCTAGCTTTTTGAAGGCAGATCGTGCCTGCTCAATCTGGTGGACTTTTTTGAGGAGGTCACCAAGGCCATGGATGACAGTAAGATAGTACATACCACTTACCTCGACCTGGCCAAGCCATTTGACACAATACCCCACTTGGGTATTATATATAAACTCAGAAAATTAGGCATAAATCTATATGTTACCAGATAGATAGCCAAATGGCTCATGGATAGGACACGTTATTAGAGTGGGGGAACCTACATCCAGCAAGAGGCCAGTCACCAGTGGAATACCACAGGACTCAGTGCTGAGCCCCTTCCTGTTTGGAATATGCTCTCAGATGTCAAGGCAAATGTAGACGGCCTTTGGTTGACCAAGTTTGCTGATAACTGAATGTTGGGAGCAATTACTGTCTCCCTAAATCGTGTTGATATCCTACAGAAAGGTCTGATGCAGACTAATGACTGGTGTCAGAGCCATGGCCTCAAAATAATGTTTAGACGTGCATAATAATAGCCTTTGGGAAATCAAATACTCATGCAGATTACAACATTGATAGCACCACCACCCCTGAGAGATCTGGGTACTCAGTAATCTGAACTTTGACCGCCATGTGTCCATGGTGGTGATGAAATCCTTCTATGTGGCTCAGCTTATATGTAATGGCATAACATCCAGATCTAAGGATGTCATAGTACTGTACAAGGGATACCAGCTCCAAAGATCTAAACCTGATCTCTGATATAAATAGATCATGCTGGAGAGAAGCATGTGTCCCAGAGAGTGCCCCTCCTCTGAAATAGGCTTCCTATTCACTTGAAGCAGAGCCTTTCATTGACAGTCTTCAAGCACAATCTGGACCAATGTATGGGAAATCTCAAATTCATTCCCAGGGTGGAGCCCATGTCCCTTATGGACAGAGGCAGTCTGTAAAAATAGTCAAAATCCCAATTGTTGACCCATGCTAGCTTTCTCCTAAGGATAGAAAATTGGGTAAAATCTGGGTAAAACTGGCTATAACTATAAATTGTTTAAATTTATTGTAAATAACGTATATTGCAAAAGGGTCTGTATTATAACCGTGAAAGCCCATTTCAGCGAATATGTAAAGGTCGACACATATTGTGTGAACCGCAAATTCACCGAACGCCCTAAACCCCGAAATTCAAAATCTTGAACCGGCATAGTTGGCCAACCCCACCGCTCGCTACATACTACCCACCCAAACAAAATAAATAAACCACATACATACACTAATAGAAACCCTACTTCTAACCCTAAAGTAAAGCTTACATATACTACCATGTATGCACTTACCTTAACCCGCACCATAACCCTAAGGTCCGTAACTATCGCACACTTACCTTATGGAGCTATACCGCAAAAGGGCCAACTATGCCGATTAGAGATTTTTAATTTCATGGTTTAGAGTGTTCGGTGTATTCGCGGTTCTTACAATATGTATCGATGTTTGCATATTCGCTGAAACGGGCTTTCGTGATTATGATATAGACCCATTGCAAAAGTATATTCTGATCAGAAGTATATACAACCAATTAAATGAAACAGGAAACTAAGAGGACTAATTAATTGCAACAAGGCCAGTTATGAGGTCAAGATAGCCTTAAAGATTAAAGGCAACCACAAGACCTCCTACAGCAATATCAAAAACCTCAGAGACAGCACACATGAGTGTGCTGAACTGGTGGTTAATGGTGCCTCCTTCACTCAACAGAACAACATAGGGAATTTTCTGGCTGATAAATTCAACTCAGACTTCACCACCAATGCCTCCCCTGCCTCCCCACATCAGATATCTATTAGTATAACCCCACACACAACTATTAACAGGGAGAAGGTCCAGGTGGCACTCACTAAAGACAAAACACAGCATCAGTAGGCCCTGAAAATATCCTGGGATGCCTCTAAAGGAGCTTGAAACATGACCTATCAGGACCACTTGAGTCACTTTTCAACTATAGCCTGAAAACAGACTTACCATGAGGATGGTGGACTACAACTGTTACCTCACTTCACAAGGATGGACCATCAACTGACCACAGAAACTACAGATATATTTTGTCATCTAGTCTAACAAGCAAAGCCATGGAATGAATTATCATGGAAAAAGTCAACAAAGACATAGGCAACCATCAAACACTGGACCCAACCCAGTTTGACTTTGCTGAGGGAAGGTTATGTCTACTAAACCTGGTGGACTTCTTTAAGTAGGTCACCAAAGCAATGGATGAGGGGGAAACAGTGCATATTGCCTACCCGGACCTGTTTATGGTGTTTGATACAATACCTCACTCACGTATAATTGACAAACTTATCAACTTGGGCATAAACCTCTGCATAACTCACTGGATTGCCAGCTGGCTCACAGACAGTACCCAGGAAGTCAGGATTGATACAACCACCTCCAATAAGAGACTGGGCACCAGCAGGGGTACCTCAGAGATCCATGTTGGGACTGCTGCTATTTGGCATCTACTTCTTGAAAGCAAAGACTAATGCTAAGGGCCTTTGACTAAGTTCATAGATGACTGCAAACTGTGAGCTATCATAGATTCCCTCATCACACAAACATCTTAAAAGAGGGTCTAACATAGACAAATGGCAGGTGCCAAAGTCACAGATTAAAACTCAATGCCATGAAATGCATTATAGTGCCTTTTCAGAAACCTGCCACCCAGGTTAATTACTCCTTTGATAAGACACCACTTAGAGATGAACCTGTAGTCAGGGATATGGAAACATATGTAGACAGTAATCTGGCCTTTTACCAAAATGTGTTAAGGTAGTAAGAAAATCATTCTGTGTCACCCGACTTATAAGTAAGGGCATGGCATCCAGATCTAACAAAGTCATATTGCCACGTTATTCAACCCTTATCAGACCCATCATTGAGTATATCGTCCCACTTACCATGTACCTGATTGGACATATGTAGCAATTGGAATGCCCACAAAGGTTCCTTACCAGGAAAATCCAAGATATAACCTCATTGTCCTATAAGGATCATGTTAAAGCCTTATTTCGATACTCAGTCTCCTACAGGTTACTGAGATGTGATCTACACCTGACATACAGAGCATATTTGGATAAAGCTCTGATGGACCATTTACACATCCACAAAATGAACAGTATAAGACCCACTGGATCCAAGTATTTAAATTTTACTTGTGACATAAATAAGACATGTTGGCAATACAGATATCTGTCTCGTAGGATCCCCATGCTCTGGAACAGGCTCCCCACTCATGTGGAACAGACTGCATCCCTAACCTTATTTAAGCATAACCTTGAACAATGGATGGGAAATCGGAAATTCACCCTAGGTCTGACTCCTATGTCTCTGATAGAAGCAGACAGTAATGCGAAACTATCATACTCCACACATAACCTCTAGAAACTTCCTAACTAATAAACCCCTCCTAATAAACACTCATGATACAATTGGGTTGTGCTGCATGGCTAGGATTATAAATGCCCTGGATGTTGTTAGGCTAGTATATACCTATGGACCTATGAACCTATATCGTCTTTATTCTCTTGCTGTCTCGGTCACCTAAGATTATTGCTCTATCCCAATTAACACATTTAAAACAAATAAAACAATTACCCTGTAGGAAAGGATATTCAAAGATATATGAGGATTTGTATTAAAATAGGTGTCATGAAAAATGAAAGAAAAAAGGTGATTTAGGAGGCATAGTAACATGAAGCCATTTTACTAGATCATTTATAAGAAACTAGAAAGAGAATAGTATAAAAAAGGGAAAGTGATGCATAAAGGAAAGATGAGACTTTGAAAAAGCAGGCAACAGTGATATAGTTTATATAATAGGTTCATAAGTTCATAAGTGTTTATTAAGCTAATGACCACAAGGGCCTTTTTAAGCCTAGCCTTTCATCCACAATCTCTCTGATACACTTAATAAGTGTAAGCATAGGCCTGGGAGATGAACCATGTACAGATTACCACTGCCCATTAGATACATAAGTGCCAAACCAGGGATGAATTTCCAGTTTCCCATCCAATTGTCCAAGTTGCACTTGAAATGGGTTAGGGAGGAACTCTGCTTCACATGGATGGGGAGTCTGTTCCATAGACAGGGTAGTCTCTGGGATACATACCCAACTCTCCAGCAGGTCCTATTTATATCATAGGCAAGGTTTAAGTCTTTAGAACAGGTAATTCCGGTACTGTTTGTTTTGTGGATATGCAGGAGGTCCATTAGAGTGGGGTCTGACAATGCCCTACATACCAGGCATAGATCTCCCCTCCAAAGCCTGTAGGAGACAGAATACAGGGATATGGCTTTGAGGCAGTCTGCAGAGGACATTTTACTTATGCCCTGTATTCTTCTAGAGAGGAACCTCTGTGGACATTCCAATTGTTGGATATGCCTGGTTAGGTACATACCAAAGGGGGCATAGTACTCAATGATATGTCTGATGAAGGAAGAAAAAATATATTATTGAGTTAAATAAGATAAAAATTAAAGATCTGTTACAAAGACAAATGTATGTTGCGAAATGAAAGAAAGATGTTGCACCATATTTTGGCACTTTCACATTTTGTTGTACTTGTGAATACTACAGTAGTCGCAGTTCATATTCTTTTATCCTTTAGCCATATCTCATATTATCACCTGTTTCTAGTCCAGTCAATTATATCCTCCTGTCCCAACCTATTCTGTTTACTTATATCCCTTCATCTGGACTGGTCTATATGGAATTTCAGTTAGGTTTTTGCCTCGTCTTCAGCCAGCCTGATAGCATTAGGTATTTTGAGGCAGGGTAGTAACTGCCTTATGCTTACCAAAAACTTCAGTATTACCTCACAGTGATTCAACATGTCAGAGGTGTAAATATTTACTTAACTTGTAGCCTACTTATCACCTCAGAACACATTCATTAAGCACAACACATATACACACAGCACAGAGCACTTCCTTTAAACCATTTTATGCTGAGGTTGTTAACAGAACACTGCCCAAGCTCCCCAGACTAAAGTCTAAGAAACCTAAAACATTAGTGTGCACAACAACATCCCCACCTTCACACCCACACCTAAGACGCATACCTCTAAAAGTCACAAGGGTGCAGACTAAAAGTCCTTATGACCCACTGAGACTGTATCAACCCATGGTAATGTTTTAGTAATAGGTGACTATTGTAAGGCATACAGACACTATGCTCACTCATCTGGATAAGGATAGGGTGACAGCTAGCTTTCTGGATCCAGGATCTAACACTATACCTAGAGGGACATGGAAACAGATAGGAATGAACTTGCTATTCATGTGCCTGAGGCAGGAAATATATTGTTTTTTTTTTTTAAACACCATTATTAAATTATTATTTTAAACATGGGGACACATACATTAATAGAAAACAAACCATATTAACATTTTTTCATTTACATGCATTGTACATTACATATATATTTTCCTTCCTTATATACACTGGTTGTTAGTGGCACTTTACCATGGCCCAGAATAATGCCATGATTCAAAGATAAGATAATTGGCTTTTATAATTAGCCATGTAGGTAGTGTCATTCTAGGGGGATCCAGTATGTGTCAACTTGTGACAAGATGGCCGACAGGTCTGCAGCTGTCAGTTTTGAACAACTGTTCCTATCAGGAGATTTAGACTTCATTATTTAAAGATCTACATAGTTTTGTGTATTTGTTTTAAGTTAAAAAGTTATGGGGATGTTTTGAGGGTATGCTTTTTTTTTTTTTTTTGTTGCATGAGGGTTGACATTAAAACAAAAGTCTTGTAAAATGTGATTAGGTTACAATGGAAATGACATGAAACAACTGTATAAAGGATCTACCTGCTAAGCATTAGTGGCTGCATGTAACACAAAAGCTGGAAACAGACATTTAAAAAAGCTGTCATATATAACAGGAAGAATAATAAATTCTTATCATAATGGCTACACTATCCATATTAGTTTGGAATGTATATGGCCTCACAGGTATAGACAAAAAGTTAAGAGTACTGAATTATATTACAGCAATGTTACAAGAGACACATTTGGAAAAAAATGGGAATTTGATAAAGAATTTCAGGATGGATATTCAGCAGGATATCAGGGACAAAGGAAAATGGGAGTACTTATAATAACTGCTAGAGGGGCTCCAATAGTGACAGAAGAGGAAAATAGATATTAATGGTAGATTTATGGTAGTAAGGGGCTACTGGTAAGGGAAGAGAATTATGCTGACATGTTCTTATATTCCAACTAAAGCTGTTATTATGGAGCTTAAGAACATTTTGGGAGAAATAATCAGCTTTCAGCAGGGAATATTACTTATAGGAGGGGACTGGAACAGTGAGGATTTATCTGGGGGACCAAGAAGAAAAAATATAACAAAACAGGATAGTTATCTAAAGAAAATTATGAACATATTTGATACAGAAGATGCAAATTCAGTAGAAGGAACTCAGAGAGAGAATTTACATATTATCCCCCAAGGTATAATAACTGGGCTAGGCTAGACAGAAATGATCTTTCACAGGAACATGTGCATTTAATTGAAAGCTTCAACACACATCCAATAACTATTTCATATCACACACCAATAACAACTAAGATAAAAATGCAGGGTAATAAAGTAAAAATGAGACATTGACAATTCCCTGCCCACCTGTTAAAAAGGGGGGGGGGGTTAAGGAGTGAGTAGTGGAAATTATTCAAGAGTTATTAGGAAAGATGGAAATTTATTCAGAAGTTATAGCTAGTGAGTGGGATAAAATGAAAATTGAGTTTAAAAATACGGAGAATTAAACAAAAAAGAGATATGTTTGAGAAGTAATAATTATTTAGAGAGACTAAGGTTAAAGCATAGCAGAATAAGGGAAATCTCACAGAACAAGAAGAGGTGCAACTGCAGAGGGTAAAAGAGAAAATAAGGGAGTATCTGGTTAATATGCCTGAGTTTAGAAAGATTGTTGTTAAGCAATTTTTTGATAATAACTCCAGAGCACAAAAACTTTTAGCACAACAACTTAGGCAACAGAATGTAGAAAAGGTTGTTACTGAACCTAAGGACTCTATAACAAGAAAATAACCAGAGATTCTGTAGAGGCAATTGAGATATTTCAGAAATTTTATGAAAAGTTTTATACAGCAGAGAAATGTGGAAATCAAGAAAAAGCACAAATGGAAACATTTATGGAAGAGCTAAATATACCAAGATCAGAGGTAGGTGAGGGTCAACAACTAAGAGTGGGGGATGAAATTTACTAGAGAAAACTGGTAAATGAACCAAGGTATTGGAAGTAAATAACTAGAAAGGGAAAGGTAATACAATGGGAAGAGGCCAAGGAGACATTCGGACTACAGGCTAGAGACTGCCATCTCTATCAGGGACTGATATCAGTGTATAGGCAAAGAAAAAGGGATAGGAGAATCCTAAGTGAAAGACCTGCTCCCAGAAGCATGGCTTGTTCTACCAGCACCCTGGGCCAGTACTTTGAACCATACCCCCACTGCTCAAGCACAAGCATCAGCTTATTACATCTATGCCCTCCTTCCCATTAAAGTGCAGAAAAAAAGTAGAAGTTCCTTCTACTAGCAACCAGGTGGTCAGATGCATAACATGCCCTCCTCCCTCCTGTCCTAGCCATTCAGGTCCAGTTTCCTCTGCCCTGCCTAAATCCTCCCTCAACTTATATAATTAAAAAAGTCTTCTTTTTAAACTGTAGCAAACTGTAGCAAACTGCTTGCCACAACTGTATTAAACAGTTGCCACAGTTTATACCCTGCCTACACAGAGCACTACAGAACACAGTTTTTAGTTTAAAAAAACTGTAACAAACTGCTACAAATGTACAGCACTCAGGTTTTAGTTGGAAAAAAAAACAAGAAAATTATATCAAACTGCTACAGTTTAGGCCACACATAGAGTGCTACACAGCTCTGGTTTGACCGCGATTGCAATATCAGCTTTTAAAAGCTGATATTGCATTAAAGAGAGATCAGGATCGGCTTATTGATCTTCCAACACTTTGCACCCAGGGCAGTTGCCTCTCACGCCCCACAAAAAGAGACATTGGATAAGCAATTCACAAGGAAACAACAGGACGACATATGTATAACTCCCAAATATGTAAAAAAGTCTAGAAGATTTAGAATTTTTGCTTGGAAGTGTTTGCGTATGTATTTTTATACCCCAAGCAGACTCCAAATATTTTTTCCTCAGGTATATGTCAAATATTAGAAGTGTGATGGTGAAGAAAGTGGTAAGGGAGAACATATGTTCTGGGAGCTTAATGAGATGGCAGACTTTAAAAATTCCCTACAGAGTACTCTGTCAGAAATATTTGGTGAGCAAATGGGTGTAACTAAGGAAAAGTTTATTTGGAGCTGGGATACAGAATCTGAATTTCCTAGAGATGTTAACGTCTTGTTAAGTGTAATGCTTCTATCCCCAAAAAAGCAATTACTAGAAAAATGGTAATCAAAGTCTAAATTTGAAGTACTGAATATCATAACAGATATAAAAGAACTGGACGCTGGATCTTTGGAAAAGTGTAGGGACAAACTACATAGAAAAAGTGGGAATTGTAGGAAAAGACATGCAGAATGATGTTTTGGAAGAAGAATGAGGTTTAAGGGAAGTGAGAAATTGTACAATTTATGTAATGCTGGATTTATGATAATTTTACAAAAGAAGATATGTGATGTATAGTGTTTGTAACTGTGAACATGTTAGCATAGTTTGTTTTCTTTTATATAAATGTGTATTTGTCAATGGTTTGAGTGATAATTCAATAAAGGTGTTAAAAAAGCACTTAACTTTAATAAAGTTCTTTATTAAAAAAGATGACTGACAAGCCTTCCTGCTTTGCCAGGGATGGTCTGCACTTCTTTTACCAAGACTTTTGCATTCTTGCTAAGGCCTCTGCTGCCCCCCATAATGCTTTTTATGGCAAAGTCCATCTGATGGACATCCCAATCTAGTAATTTGTAATTTTGAACACAATAATGTGGCTCCACTTTGTGCCAGGAGTCTTAAAAAAATGCCCAAACTTAAGGCTCACCTGTAACTAGTACATATTTATATGTGTGTCGCTACAGACATGGTTTCAGAGCAATGAAAGCAATCCCTCCATTTCTGGGTATAGTGCCTATCACATCCTCAGACCCAATGGCAATTGTGGGAAGTATCATATCAGTATTTGTCAAGGATATCATCACCTTACAACAGATTCTTTGGGACACCACATGCGAACTCTTACATGTCCAACTCAGACAAGACTAATTACTACTTTAAGTCTAGTTATGTAGCCGCCTTTCTGTCCCTTCTAAACACGATAGCTATCTGTAGCTGAAATCCCCATTAAACCATCATCTTTTCAGGGGAACTTCAGCTTTCTTAACATTATAAATGTTAACTCTCTTTTTCAGATATTTGCACAGTTCCATACGCATCACAATGTCTTGCTAAATTGGACTACAAATTGGTCACCTTTTCCTTTAAAACTGGTGACACTTCCCCCTGTAAATACATGTGTTTAGGGACTTCTCAAAAACTAACCTTCTTCGGTTACTTGATGACATAAATAAATCCCCATTGCTAATGCTGCCACCTGTGCCTCTAACTTCCACTCCTACTTAAATATTTGTATTAATAAAGTAGTCACTATCTGGACCAAATGCAATGAGAAATGTAAAAACAGACATTTGTGGTGGAATACCCATTTAAATAAATTATATAACAAGAGAAAGAAATTGCTTTATGCTTTTAAAAGGTGTCATTGTACCTACCCTGAGAGCACTCTTAAGAAAACTAGTAAACAGTTTAAGGGAACCATTAGGAAACTCAAAGATGAGTATGAACTTCATATTACCACTAAAGACAAAAGTAACTACAGATCTTTCTTTAACTAAGTCAGAAAGTTCCAAGCTAATTCCCAAAAACATTCAGAGCTAGTATACAGTAATACTACACTCTCTGACCTAAAGGAAATAGCTAATATCCTAGCTGACAAATTTAGTGCAAATATTACTCCACCTACAGTTATATCTACTCCACAGGTATTACATTCCCAGCTCCCCACCTTTAATTACTATGGAACAAGTTCTCTAAGCCCTCTCATAAGCCAAGATCACCTCATCTATAGATTCTGACAATAGACCAGGTTGCCTATCAGTGCCAAATATGGCCTTTCTGAATCCCCTACTTAACCTCATTAATCTAAGCCTCTTCACTTGTTACGTTCCTCTGAATCCTTACTTAACCTCATTAATCCAAGCCTCTTCACTTGTTACGTTCCTCTGAACCCCTACTTAACCTCATTAATCTAAGCCTCTTCACTTGTTACGTTCCTCTGAATCCCTGCTTAACCTCATTAATCTAAGCCTCTTCACTTGTTACGTTCCTCTGAATCCCTACTTAACCTCATTAGTCTAAACCTCTTCACTTGTTACGTTCCTCTGAATCCCTACTTAACCTCATTAATCTAAGCCTCTTCACTTGTTACATTCCTCTGAATCCCTACTTAACCTCATTAGTCTAAGCCTCTTCACTTGTTACGTTCCTCTGAATCCCTGCTTAACCTCATTAATCTAAGCCTCTTCACTTGTTACGTTCCTCTGAATCCCTACTTAACCTCATTAGTCTAAGCCTCTTCACTTGTTACGTTCCTCTGAATCCCTGCTTAACCTCATTAATCTAAGCCTCTTCACTTGTTACGTTCCTCTGAATCCCTACTTAACCTCATTAGTCTAAACCTCTTCACTTGTTACGTTCCTCTGAATCCCTACTTAACCTCATTAATCTAAGCCTCTTCACTTGTTACGTTCCTCTGAATCCCTACTTAACCTCATTAATCTAAGCCTCGTCACTTGTTACATTCCTCTGAATCCCTACTTAACCTCATTAGTCTAAGCCTCTTCACTTGTTACGTTCCTCTGAATCCCTACTTAACCTCATTAATCTAAGCCTCTTCACTTGTTACGTTCCTCAGAATCCCTACTTAACCTCATTAGTCTAAGCCTCTTCACTTGTTACGTTCCTGAAGCCTGGAAAACAGCTATTGTAATGCCATCACACAAACGTAGCCAAGCCAGGACTCTGGTAACAATAGACCTATCAGTCTCACTAGCCTCATTTGTATACCTGTGGAGTATATTATCTCAGATCTCATTATTCTGGATATTGATAATCTCTTAATCCTGGACCCTCATCAATTTGACTTTTTCAAAAGAATGTCTTGTCTCTTTAACATCATCAGTTTCTATGAAAAAGTAATTAAAACAGTGGATAGTGATTGTGCAATACATACAGCATATTTGGACCTGTCCAAGGCCTTTGACACTATTCCCCATGCAGGCATTATTGACAAACTTGTAAATCTTAGTAGTAATCCTTATATTGTGTAGTGGATAGCAAACTGCTTGTCTGACAGGACCCATGTGGTTAGAGTTAGGTATCATTTCTGAAAGCAAAAAAGTTACCAGAGATGTGCCACAGGGCTCAGTGTTGAGTTTTTTCCTATTTCGTATCTATCTCTTAGACCTTCACACCAACACTCTTGGTCTGTGATTATCTAAGTTTGCAAACAACTGTAAATTGGGTGCTGTTATATAGCCCTCCACTGACCCACATTGACAATATGGGTTAGATGATGTTAAAAATGGATCCAAGTACAATGACGTCAAAGGAAATGTGAAAAAATGCAGCACAGCTCATTGTGGTAAACAACATATGTTCACATACCTCCAATCAAACACTGGTGTAAGGGATTTAGGCACTCATTGATAATTCCTTATAATTTGACCATCATATCCCACAGTAGTTTGGAAAGCCGTTTACCTGGTTCTTCGAATCTCCAGAGGCATCTCCACTAGACCCAAAGAAGTCTTAATTCCCCTTTAATCATATGTTATCAGACCCGTTATTGAATATAATGTTCCCTTTGGCATGTATTTGTTTATAAACATATCACTCAACTTGACAGACCTCAGAGATTTATAAGTAAAAACAGTGGCCTCAAAAATGTTAGATATCAGGACAGACTGACAGCCTTTTTCTTT
>NC_056747.1:1300938375-1300940366 GCF_019279795.1 Protopterus annectens
CTGAAAATTGGCTTCTTTCCAAGTTGGACTTTCCCGGTTAACCAATGTTAAATAAAATTAATTTTGCTTTTGGAATTCTTCAGTCACCACAAAAAGTTTGTTCTCTGAATTTTTCAGAGTTCCAGGGGAAAAAAAAGACTTAACTAAAGTTAAAAGGCATACAAGGCTGATATTAGTATACAGTGTTTACAAAAGCTTTGTAGCGCTCACAATAGAAATGCTCTTGGTATGGGTCATATAATGTGAAATACAGAGGAAGAGTGAAGCACCATTTGGAAGAGCAAAACAGCATGTCGATCACGTAATTTAGGACCCAGACCCAGTGTATCTACATTCAAACTGCTGCTGCTGCTGATGATGATGATGCAGGTAAGATTTTAGCCTTTTGCTGGAGGCACAGGGTATTTGGAGGGGGGTGTCATATAGATGGGCCAGTAAAAGGAAAAAGCCACAGCAGCGCAGATTATCTGGGAGTATGATGAGTGATCACAGCGAAATCAGGCGATCTGTGTGATCAGGTGAACTTTAATAGTGAGCAGGTGTCACAAGGCTTAACACTGATCAAAGAGAAGGTTCCAGTAGATATGTATCCTAATAAGCAGAGTGATCCTGAGAGGAACGGGGAGGCAGTCTGCCTCCTTAACTACAAAGCAGTGATGTAGGCTTTTCCCTGCTGCAGTAACAAAATGGCAGATGTTGTTTTGTATTGACTGCAGTTCCTGACCATTTTAGGCCAAAGCTGAGACAATTATTGTGGTGGTATTTTCAGGTAAGGGCAGAAAGCACTCCTTTGTCAGTTGCTTCCCTGCCCTCACTTGTTAGAAGAATGCAAACAGAATGGCAGCAATAAAGACATAACGTCATTGTTCAAGTGGTGCATGCGAGTTAGAAAGTCCGAAGAGGGTCAAGACTTATGCTAAGATATTTTATAGAGCCAGCTGATTTCAGAATGCCATCAATGTGGGTCTTGTAATGAGCCATCTGTCCTTTCACAATTTAAGGCATTTTAGAGTTCCAAAAAACACTGCACTGGTTCTATTCAGATTCACCTTAAAGCCTTTATATTTGCTGTCTTGACATAAATCATCTAGTGACGTCCACTCCCATGCTCCTCATGAAGGCATCATTAAACATCTCTCACTGTTCAAATACCTTAGGTTCTGGTTTGATCCTGTGTCTTGTCTTGTCTGAACAGATCACAAAACCCAAGGCATTCTAAAAAACCCATTATACAGTTACCGAGGGTTTATCAATGCCCACCCACCAAAATGGCCTCACACCTGCATCCATTGCAGCTGCCTGTAATGAATACTCAGTTCAGGTGGCTTTAAATTAAATGTGTCAATTTATGAGGAACAACCTCTCTGTGTACCTTTCTCTAAGCAACTTAAGCAAACAACTGCCTATTTTTTTTGTTTGTTTGTTTATTTATACATGAACAACAAATCTGCCTTTGTCTAGGGAATGGTCTCCAGCGTAAAAATACTTCCTCACAAGTGCATTCTCTTCCTTTACATCTTCTCCCATACAAAACCCTCTCTGGACATCTGCGACATTTACAAGTCTCAGTTCTCCATAAATAGGGAGGAAATCTGGAATATGTTTAATTCTGTCAGAAGTTAACAACCCATTTTAAACACTTCCCTGTCAAGGCAAAAATCCTTTCCTTCGTTCTGTAGAATACAGTTGTCAGTTTTACATTACGGTCACTTAATCCTTCTATAATTCCAGATGATCCCTGTTAAAGCAGCTGTACAAAGTGCCAACATCTGTTGGAACAGCTACTGTTCAGCACTTTGCCTTCTCCTCACGGAGCAGTAATGGAGTTAGTATGGTCATCTCCGCTTCCTCTTGTAATGGCTTATATCTTTGTGTCTTATATAATTTATCCGTAAAATAAATAAATATCAAAACATATAGAAATAATGCTATCTAAACAGATATATGTATGTATGTATATATATATATATATATATATATATACATATATA
>NC_056747.1:1300940866-1300948366 GCF_019279795.1 Protopterus annectens
GTTTATGTACAACATGACCGTGGCATTGTCTACTAATGGAATGTAGAATGCCTGTAGAGAGTGAGATGGTGCTGTGACGTTATATCCCAAGCTAACATGGCTAGTCTGCAAAGGGATTATGACCTGGTTCCCACTTGCTTGTTGATGTACAACATGACCGTGGCATTGTCTATAACAACTTGGAAAGGTCCAGGGGACCAAAAATGATTCAGACAGTGGAGTGCCTTGATTAGGGCAAGCATTTCTTATATATTTATATGCTTGTATCTGTCCTTGATGTCCCAAACACCTTGCACTTTTATCCCTCCTGAAACTGCTCTCCAAGCAGAATCCAAGGCATCTATGATGACTGACTGCTTTGAAAAAGGGAGACAGAAAGGAAGACCTGGATTTAAGGAAGTTTGCTGTCTCCACCAAGTGATTCCTCTTCTGACAAACCCCAGCAGTAGGATTTGAAAGGACAAAGGATGTTGGTGCAGGGATAAAACAGACTACAGATTCCGCTGTGTCTTCCTCATGTGGAGTCGTGCTAGTGGTATCATGAGAATTATTGATGTCAAGAGACCCAAACTCCTGAGGTATTCCCTGACAGTGACTGAAGTCTTAGTGAAAAATCTTAGCAATAAATCTTGATATATATCTATTTTTTGTGTGGAAGAAAAGTTCTTTGAACTAAGATGTCTAGCAGACACCCCAAGAATAAAATCATTTGTGAAGGAGTCAAAAAAGACTTTTGAATGTCTTCCTTGAAAAAGCAGATTTTTCCTCACAAGAAGAAACCCCAGTGAGAGATTCCTGACACTTTGAAAAAGAATCTGCAAGGATATGCAAGTTATCTAAATACATAAAAAATGTGGAGGCCCTGTAGCCTGCAATGAGCTATAACTGGAGCTAGACACTTTGTGAACACTCTTGGTGCAGTGGGTAATCCATATGGTAAGGCAGAGAACTGATAATGTGATCTAGACACACAAAACCTTAAATCTGGTGTTACCAGGAAACTTTAATGAGGAGGAAGAGGTAACACGCTGTGAAGTGACATCATTTTGAATTTGGGCACTATCACAAATAAGTTTAGGAAAGAAAGATCCAGAACTGATCTCCAAGCATCTTCTTTCTTTGGTGCTAAAACATCCTTGAATTAATAACCTTTCCCAATGTGGGAAGGAGGAACTAGTTCTATCACTCCTTGGAACAGCATGTGCTGAAGGACAGGGGGGAAAAAATAACTCTGGTCTGGTGGCTGAGGAATCACCCATTGAAAGGAGGGCTTTGCTCTCACTGTCATCTGTAAGCTTGATAAATGATCTTCGGAACCCATTTGTCTGAAACTATCTGTTGTCAAAGAGAAAAGTGGAGATTCAGACTTTCTGGACAAGAAGAGGGACTGCCAGGGTAGGGGAGGTGGCACGGTTCATTTTATACTCATTCTGACATGTCGAACTGTCCTTGGTTTGGGGGGGGTCTGCATTCTTTTTGGAAACCCCGCCATTTCTTTTTAAATGTCTCTTTACCTGCATTTTGAAGAGACTGATTATTTTGTTTTTCTGCTGAAATTGGATGAAGGGTTAGAGAACCCTTTAGAAATTTTGGAAGAGGAGAACTGAACAATCTTTAAGATTCCCTGTATCAATTTACCATTTTCATCTCACTTTTTGATAACCTCTGCAGCAGAGAAAACAAAAACAAAATCTCTATCCAAAGGAAAATTTAAAATCCCATTTTTCACATCATCTGGGAGGTTCTTGAAATTCAGCTAGGCATGCCTCCTCATAACTGTACCAGTTGCCATAGCCCTAGAAGAATTATCAACTCACTGAAACACACCCTGTAAACAATGAGTTGTGACCTGTAAAATAAAATAAACTAAATTATTTATAGCAGATTTTTTCATCAAAAGAAAAAAAATTGCAGACAAAACATTCCTCATACCTTTACAATTAGTCAGAATAAACTTTACCATATGAGCCTAACAATTCAAAATTTGGAAAATCAAAGTTGCAGAAGCATACACATTTTCCCATATTTACTAATAATCTTCCCATCCTTATCAGAAAGAGAAGTAGAACTAACCAAATATTTAGCGGCAGTAGGATTAACTAAAGCTGCAGCTGCTGGGTCAGGTTTGGGAAGAGTGTATAAAAACTTTAAACACCGAGGAACTTTATAGCTTCCTTTATAGGCACAGCAGGCTGACTATCAGGAAAATTGCAGGCAGTGACACACATCTTCCAAAGCTGATGGAAGTAAATGAACTAGTACAGGTTCTTGAAATTCTTTCTGTAACAGCTCATAATTTTTTGAGTGACTGAGGAACCTTAGTGTTCTCCCACTGAAAATACTGAACACTGACACATTCTGGAAACAGTTTCAGAGAAACAGAACCCTCCACAAGGAGACTCACAAACTGAGCTCACCTCTGAGTTTGAATTAGAAAGCTGGGGAAAAAACTGTAACTGTGTCTTCAACTTCCTGGCCAGATTCAGAATCTTAAATGTCTTCAGGAAAGAGGTATCTCTTTTTCTTTTACCCAAAACCACCTTATAAAAAGGATCAGTAGCCTGACTTCAAGTATGAGCCAGACCCAGTAAACTTCTCCTGTTGAAGAAAATTTGAAGAGGAGTAGATACATATTTAGTTTTCTGTTTCTTTTTGATAGGAAAACTGGGGCCAACAGTGTTATTAATACCAATAGCACCAGTTTCCCAGGGATGGGCACAAAATTCTGACCAAACAGGGAGGTCTTCCCTGTTTTCTCTCGTAGGACTGACAAGATTGTCTCTTCCTTGCCCTCTGAGGGGACCCTAACAGCCGCAGAGAATGTGGTTAAACCCTGTCCATAGTGTGTGTAGGGATAAGGGTTAAAGATGAGTAATCTGAGGTGCCAGTTTTGGCCACATCAGAGTCAATCAACTACGAATGAGGCAAACTGCTAGCCTGCTGTGGTAGCAAAGGCTGTTTGCTTACCTTTTTTCTTTTTTGTGGCTGTAAGATTGAGCGACTGTAGGACTTGTAGATTGTTCCATGGTCTAGCTAAAAATAATGCCTCTTTCCCAAGTACAGTAAGCAGCATAAGCCAGCAAAAATGTAATGTCTTTAAAAGTCACTTTCTTTCAAACAAAACACAGTATAAAGCTGTTTAAATAACTTTGCCTGTAACACAAAGTAAAATAAAGACAATTTCTCCACAAAAAAATGTTTTCAGCTACTTTAAATAACTTTTAAATGGACAAGAAATAAGTGCATGCCTGTTTAAAAGTATAGTGATGTCTCGTGACAGTCCATTAAAGCACAAACTCATAGCTTAGAAATAACTTTTCTAAGTAGGAAAGTACAATAAAACAATAGAGTTTTAATGCTGAAGTTTTTCCCCAAAGGGAATTTATCCTCTCAGCAAAAGGACAACACAAGCTGACCATCGATCCTGGAAAGCTCGCAGCGGAGAACTCTCCTCAATGCCAGGAAAGTTCTGAAGGGATGGGCACCCAAACCTCTCTTTTTAGTCAGCTCATCTCAAGCTGACTATTGGTTTGGGCATGTGGAAGGTACCTTGAAGCTTTGGAAGGTGGCTGGCTGGTATATCCTTGGCAGGGATATAACTCATGTATAGCTGCGGCAACTACAGCAAAAATCAATATGATGAACATTTGCTGTAGCATATATAATTGTTGTTGAGGAAGCATTTTCCATCCAAAATATAAGTTATATAAGAATTTCATGCCAAAACACGTGTGCATACACACACACACACACACACACACACACACACACACACACACACACACACACGCACACACACACACACACACACACACACACACACGCACACACAGACTCACAAGTAGATATACATATAGATATACATAGAACCATACACACAAATATATGTACATACAAATATGTCCTGCAATTACGGCCACTTTCTTATCTGAAAATACCTCACTCAGCAGTCATTGTGATCAAATATATGAAAAAAAAATCATACATTGCAAAACATTGTACCTCCACCTTCACTGTTCCTCATTTTGCAGAATGTCCATATCTTGCCTCCTTTATGTTTTGGTAAATCACTAAGGATAACAATTAGACAACAGAGCTATTCATTATAGTTTCATACTTATTATTCAAATAACTCATGTTGAAGAAAAGCCTCTTTGGATCCGAATTCGTGAGGAAAGAAGTTGGGAAGTGCGTGCTCTCCAAGTCTCACACACTCATACTCTCTCTCAAGTACACACACACACACACACACACACACACACACACACACACACACACACACACATGTGCATGCAAACACTAAATTAATTTTGTTTTGTTTATTTCTTTACCTTGCTAAAAGTGGCTTTTTAAAACCATGTGTACTGAGGTATAAGTAAAAAAAACAAGTCATTGTAAATGCTATTGCAGTTACTTTAGCTAGATGAGTTTTTTTATTTACCTTTTTTATTATTTTATGCTCACTAAAAGCAAAGCCACATTTAGCAAATGTAAAAAGTGGTGACTGTTTGCTGTTTTCAGTCTGGGCTTCACAGCAGCATTTTTACTGGGCTTTATCTATACATTAAATTAGAGAACATTTATTTTCCAATATGGTGATGATGTTAATTTTGCTTATTCTCTAAGATACAATGCATTGTATTTATGCAACACTTTGGAATAAAAATGCACATTTTCCTGAAACTCCTTCAGGCACAAATGCAGGTTGTATGCATGTTGCTTTAATATTTTGAAATAGAAACTTAAAGCAATAAAGCTGTATGCTGTTAGAAGTGCTTTCTCTACCATACCACTGTCCATAATATAAAACTGTACATGGCTTATAGCTCCAGTTAGTCTAAATATTATTTATTTTTAATATGCAGGAAATAAAAAAACAGGCCAGTGTAACTGTGTGACACCTGAGATATACTGCATTATTAATTTCAAAAATTAAAAACATGTTTTTCACAGGGGACTACACCATCTTGTACCCCCCATGTGACAGCTTTGTCAGCAGCAATTTCCTATTTGAAACTGCACCAGCAGCGATTTCCTACAGAAAACAGCAATTAGGGAGTTCACTGTCTATTTATACCAACTTCACAACTGCAAAAACACAAAGAAGTGAAAAATCTCTCAAAAGAAAGGAATCAGTGCCGGTGCCCACATTGAAACAGCACCAGCAGTAATTTCCCATTCAAAACTGCACCAGCAGCGATTTTCTATTTGAAACTGCACGAGCAGAGATTTCCCACTTGAAACTGCACCATCAGCGATTTCCTATTTGAAACTGCACCAGCAGTGATTTCCTATTTGAAACTGCACCAGCAGCGATTTCATATTTGAAACTGCACCAGCAGCAATTTTTTATATGAAACTGCACCAGCAGCGATTTCCTATTTAAAACTGCACCAGCAGTGATTTCCCATTTGAAACTGCACCAGCAGCAATTTCCTATTTGAAACTGTACCAGCAGCAATTTTCTATATGAAACTGCACCAGCAGCAATTTTTTATATGAAACTGCACCAGCAGCGATTTCCTATTTGAAACTGCACCAGCAGCGATTTCCTATTTGAAACTGCACCAGCATAGATTTCCTATTTGAAACTGCACCAGCAGCGATTTCCTATTTGAAACTGCACCAGCAGTGATTTCCTATTTGAAACTGCACCAGCAGCGATTTCCTATGTGAAACGGCACCAACTGCAATTTCCCATTCAAAACTGCACCAGCGGTGATTTCCTATTTGAAACTGCACCAGCAGCGATTTCCTATTTGAAACTGCACCAGCAGCGATTTCTTATTTGAAACTGCACCAGCAGCGATTTCCTATTTGAAATTGCACCAGCAGCGATGTCCTATTTGAAACTGCACCAGTGGCGATTTCCTATTTGAAACTGCGCCAGCGGCGATTTCCTATTTGAAATTGCACCAGCAGCGATTTCCTATTTGAAACTGCACCAGCAGTGATTTCCTATTTGAAACTGCACCAGCAGCGATTTCTTATATGAAACTGCACCAGCAGCGATTTCGTATGTGAAACGGCACCAACTGCAATTTCCCATTCAAAACTGCACCAGCAGCAATTTCCTATTTGAAACTACACCAGCAGTGATTTCCCATTTGAAACTGCAACAGCAGTGTTTTTCTATAGGAAACTGCACCAGCAGCGATTTCCTATTGGAAACTGCACCAGCAGTGATTTCTTATATGAAACTGCACCAGCAGAGATTTCCTATTTGAAACTGCAACAGCAGTGATTTTCTATAGGAAACTGCACCAGCAGCGATTTCCTATTGGAAAGTGCACCAGCAGCGATTTCTTATATGAAACTGCACCAGCAGAGATTTCCTATTTGAAACTGCACCAGCAGCAATTTCCTATTTGAAACTGCACCAGCAGCGATTTCCTATTTGAAACTGCACCAGCAGCGATTTCCTATGTGAAACGGCACCAACTGCAATTTCCTATTCAAAACTGCACCAGCAATTTCCTATTGGAAACTGCACCAGCAGCGATTTCCTATTTGAAACTGCACCAGCAGCGATTTCCTATCTGAAACTGCACCAGCAGCGATTTCCTATTTGAAATTGCACCAGCAGCAATGTCCTATTTGAAACTGCACCAGCAGCGATTTCCTATTTGAAACTGCACCAGCAGCGATTTCCTATTTGAAACTGCACCAGCAGTGATTTCCTATTTGAAACTGCAGCAGCAGTGATTTCTTATATGAAACTGCACCAGCAGCGATTTCCTATGTGAAACGGCACCAACTGCAATTTCCCATTCAAAACTGCACCAGCAGCGATTTTCTATTTGAAACTGCACCAGCAGCAATTTCCTATTTGAAACTGCACCAGCAGCAATTTCCTATTTGAAACTGCACCAGCAGCGATTTCCTATAGAAAACAGCAATCATGGAGTTCAGTCTAACCAAGGTCTGCTCATTAAGTTGGTTCCTCGTCTAGTTTCTCCAATAATTATCTAGATTATCAAAGTCAACATCACTAATATACTAAAAAGAATATCTTTAAGGGTCAGCTGGTAATGAGCTGTGAAATAAACACAGATATCTTTTGTTATTTCCTTTGTAAGGTTTTGCGTCTGTTTTTACCTTGGCTAATTAGCTATTTTCTGTTTCTGTTGCAGCAATGTCCTATTTGAAACTGCACCAGCAGCGATTTCCTATTTGAAACTGCACCAGCAGCGATTTCCTATTTGAAACTGCACCAGCAGTGATTTCCTATTTGAAACTGCACCAGCAGCAATTTCCTATTTGAAACTGCACCAGCAGCGATTTCCTATGTGAAACGGCACCAACTGCAATTTCCTATTCAAAACTGCACCAGCAATTTCCTATTTGAAACTGCACCAGCAGCGATTTCCTATTTGAAACTGCACCAGCAGCGATTTCCTATTTGAAACTGCACCAGCAGCGATTTCCTATCTGAAACTGCACCAGCAGCGATTTCCTATTTGAAATTGCACCAGCAGCAATGTCCTATTTGAAACTGCA